>NW_025945782.1:0-3526 GCF_000764305.2 Hyalella azteca | reverse complement strand
GCCATCTAAATCCCCGGTTACTGCCTTGCTTGTGGAAACTGTTCACCGCATCCACGGGCACTTGGGTAAATCCACCACTATGTCCATCCTGAGGAAATCCTACTGGATAATTGGTTGTTCCTCTTTGGTGAAACGCATTGCCAATGCATGCGTCATTTGTCGCAAGTATCAGGCCAGAGCCGCTCCACAAATGATGTCAGACTTACCTGAGAAGAGAGTCGTGGGCGACGTTGCCGCTTTCACTAATGTTGGGCTGGATTACTTTGGTCCATTCAATGTAGTGCGTGGTCGCGCAACAGAAAAACGCTACGGCGTTATATTTACCTGCTTGGCAAGTCGCGCTGTCCACTTGGAAGTGGCACATTCACTGACCTCCGAATCGTTCATTAACGCTCTTCGGCGTTTTCTGTGTCGAAGAGGAAACGTGACCTCCATAACTTCTGACAATGGGACCAACTTTGTCGGCGGTTGCCGAGAACTGCGAGAAGCCATTTCATCTTGGAACTCCGCAGCCGAACCAATGATGCGTCAAAGAAATATTGAGTGGAATTTCAATGTCCCGTGTGCCAGTAACTATGGTGGTGTATGGGAAAGAATTATTCGCATAGTGAGAAAAGTTTTGTTTTCCATGCTAAATGAACAAGTCATTAAGCTTACAGACGATAATCTAAATACCTTGATGTGTGAAGTTGAAAGTATAATCAATAATCGTCCTATCACCCCAGTTAGCGATGATCCTAATGATCTCGAGGCATTAACACCAAACCACTTACTTTTGCTAAACTCGGGAATCACACTTCCTCCCGGCGTTTTTGGCCCCACCGATTGTTATGCGCGCAAACGCTGGAGGCAAGTTCAGTATTTAGCTAATATATTTTGGTCGCGTTGGCAAACCGAATACTTGACTCTTTTACAATCTCGTCATAAATGGTCTAGGGAATCTCGTCCTCTCCAGACTGGAGACCTAGTTCTCATTATTGATTCTTGTTTACCTAGAAATCAATGGTCTCTTGGTAGAATGGTGGAGATGTTGGAAAGCAACGACGGCAGATTCCGTTCTGCCAAAGTGCGAATAGCAAAGTACAGAGATGCGTCTGTATTAAATATTGGTAGCCTTGAAATTGTAAGACCTGTTACCAAGCTCATCTTGTTGATGAGCCATGAATCCGGATTTTGATGTGTAATTATTGCGCCTAAGTTTGTTACCAATGTTATAGTAATTTGAATAAAGATTAGCAAATTAGGGGCCGGTGTTAAAGCGCAACATTCCTAGTTACTTCTAAGCCGACGAGCACAGACAAATGTTACCTGTACGGACTCGATTAGAAACGATCTGTCTGTCAGCTGAATAGTTTAAGTATGCCGATCCTCCAGTAATTTGGTAAGACTTGATTATTAGCTGCATAATTAGTTTGATTTACTGATGAATATGAATTTTGTCATTATCTTTGTTACTTTCTATTTACTGTTTTTGTATTGATTTTCAGAAACGGTTAAAAACTATCACGAAACCGCGTGTCAGTTACTGTCCTCCACGATTCTTAAAGATCTGCGAGAAGGATCTTTACAATATCTTTTAACGAATGATTTTATAACTCGGTTACTTGCTGAATTGCAGTCTCTTCTAAATAATCCTTCCCGCAATAATTCATAATATAATTGTAGACTTTCATTAGCTATAATATTTGGGATCACTTTTCAGTCAATAAATATCGACTGAATAATTCAGAAATCGGAATATTTTCTTAACATATTCAATTATTCCGAGCTTCCCGTGCATGTAATCAACTCAAACGATTTTAACCTGCAATTAATTAACATAACAATCGAATTCTCTCAAACATCGATATGGAATTTCAAAATGAAAGTAACACGATAGGTTTCAAGTTAAGATGCTGTATTTTCCATTTTTTTCCTGACATTTTTCCGACAACACACAAAGAGTTTGGTGCAATGAAAACAGTAACCACGAATAAAGGACATATATGCCAGACAGCCAGAGACTCGTATCGGTATCCAATTGAATTTTTTAAAGGAGAAAGAAACCTAGAAGTTGAAAACATAATAACAAGCAGTGAAGAATGAAGCATTCAGCAAGTGAATTTATTGGAAGATGTAATAGCCTGAAGAATGTTATCGGGACAGATTTTCCTATAGCCTATCCTCTCAATCTTCTCACATAAAAAACAAAACAAGAAAATTTCGATAGCAAGGGAGACTACTTTTTTTTTAGAGCTGCACGCGTGGCCGTAGTTCAGTCAGGACTCTGGAAGCTGTGGCTGAGCCAGTGCTTCCCGTTTGTAATTGTACAAATAAGCGAGACACTCAGGAAATTCCCTGCAAATGTCCACGAAAAATAGTTTCAGACGCTCAAGCGTGCTTTACTTATAATAACTAAATATTCACCTCAAAAATCCTTTAACGTATGTTTAGAAAAACTGATTTCGGTTAACAAATTTAATTTTTAGATAATTGCTACAATTGAATCTTTATGGGAACTCTGGAACGATATTGGTTCAATTGCTAAACGTGCGATCTTCATACTATAACTCCCTTTAATTTTCTTTAAACCGATGCTGGCACGGCAATTTCCTTACTTGTCTTGTATCGAATTCTGAAAAAATCTAGTACGAGGAAATTAATCTAAAATGACCAGAAAGTTTGCTACATGTTCCGAATGTAAATAATAAAGCTATGTCAATAAGCTATAGTTGGTGATGTAGGTTCGCAGTACATTTGTAAATCCAAATTTGGCTTGGTACAATAGGCATTGGACCTTCATTGGAGTAGGAGGAATAGTTTAGTTTGTGCTGAAATTTTGCTAATTTGTTTGCGTATTCAGTAAACGGTTGAATCAAAGTTTCAGTCTTCAAGAATTAAGAACTTTGCTCTATGCTGCTATTGAATTTTGGAGCCCCACGGGCAGATATATTGAATTGCTTGAGTATGCTGTAGGAACTTGGTGGTGGGTGGATTTGAAATGTTTACAGCATTATCTGATGTTAATTTCAAAGCATTTGTTAAAAAGTTTAGTAAAAAATATTTTACTGACTCTGAAAATGGTTCCTAGCCAATATCAATAATGCAACGAACGATAATTAAGAGTCTAAAAGTAAAAATTCATAGCCGTATTTGCCCAATAAAATGTTGAATTAAGCTCATCATCTTCTTGGTCACCTTAAACCTTAGCGATGCCAAACTTCTGAAGCTTGGATAAGGATTGATAAAATTTCGCATGCACCTAAGGAGCGAATCAGCACACCACAGCGAAGGCAGTAGAGCTCTGCTCTGCTATTCTGTGCAGCCCTGCGCCGAGCCCCGAACTCCCGCCTGGCGATAAACTCGAAGGCTACAGTGAATTAAACTGTTCTATCGATTGAACTATTAATCGACAGCAGGATTTTCTCAGGATACTAACGCATTCTAGGAAATAAAATACAACTAACTGATCAACATTAACGGTTAAACGAAGCTATAAACTGGCGAAACGCGGCGCCTGTCCGACCTCCAAGTTGTACTCGATCAC
>NW_025945781.1:0-358 GCF_000764305.2 Hyalella azteca | reverse complement strand
TAAGGGTAATTTGACCGTAAACGTAGAGTGTGGACAAAATGAGGATAAAGCGAGAAAAATGTGAGGATAACATTAGGGTAAAGCGAAGGTAGAATGAGGGTAAATTGAGGGTAAAAAGAAGGTAATTTGGAGGTAATGTGAGGGTAGTGTGGGGGCAAAGTTGGAGGTATAGTGAGGATGAAGTGTATGTACAATGAAGGTAAACTTGGAGGTATGGTGAAGGTAGAGTGAGGGTAAAGTTGGAGCCTGGAGGCGCAGGTCGTTGTTGAGCTCATTCATGATGACCAGCACAAGGACAAAAACTTCCAAGTTTTTCGGACAAAGTCTCACTCATTGCCCTGAGTGATGTGAGGAGAAA
>NW_025945780.1:0-1217 GCF_000764305.2 Hyalella azteca | reverse complement strand
TACACATGTTACTCCAATATCCAATTTTTCCCTAAAAACAGTCCAATCGTACAGCAACAATAACATTTGTCTTCACTTAAGTGACACCTGAACACGTGATAATGCAGTCTGACTGCTCTGACTTGACTGCAATTGTGTGATCTTCAAGGAAACGTTTTGGGTTGACTTGTTCCTATTATGTTCTGCAGGATATTTTGGCAGGAGCATTGTAGTAATGCAGACTGTGGAAGTTGAAAATTTTATGAAACAACATGTTTGCAAAGTGCAAGCCTCAGTTTTTTCAATTGAACATAAATACATGGCATTAGAGCCAAGAGATTTCATATCTCCTAAAATTATATGATATTAGAGCCACAATATTTCAGACAAAAATAGGACTTTTCCCGACCTTGCAATGCTGCTACTGCTGCCGTAAGTACAACATTGCAACCAAAAAATTACGATATGGAAGTACTGTAACTGTAGTATTACGGTTACTGTATTTACTGACATTACTATAAGGATTAGGGTAGTTTCACAAAAGTATTTAAGAACAGATTCTGAAATAGAAGCAACATTTCCATTCTTATATATAAATGGGATTAATAAAATATATCTGCCAAATCCTTTCATTGTCATTCAATTTGGGATGTATGAATGACAATTTTATCTTTGTTCCTATGATGCCATTTTTACTGGCTGCAGCTATAAAATTAAATTTAAAGAAATAAATCAAAATTCAGTGTTAATAAATTCAATTTAACTTTTTAACATACCATATGGTACATGCTGTAGAATTAAATTATATTATTAAAATCAAGAGGCATTTGAATTTTGAAACAACTGTCCATCAATAAATCTTGATGTGGAATGTGAATCAAATCTATTTATTGTGAAATCAAACATTCAAATTTGACATGACCAAAACAATATGTATTACATTGCCTTGTCCAATGTCTACATGGCAGCACAGCCACAATGTGCTTGTATGTCGTGAAAGATTTGCAGTTTATCACATCATTTTGTGTGGTTTTGAAATCTTTGTTAGTATTGGTGAAATTGATGTAATTTTATTTTTATTTTAGAACATATTCATTGCAAAAATTTATCAGATACCTATGGTAAATGACTAGTGAATGTATTTGAGTAAGGTGTCACCAACACAGTATCAGATTTCAAACCACGCAAGATATTGGAAGCACGGCAGTTTCTGATGAGCTCAGTGTATGGTATCAATT
>NW_025945779.1:0-1467 GCF_000764305.2 Hyalella azteca | reverse complement strand
TATTAAGAAGAATTTTATCGACTATATTTTATATCGACGTCATATTTTCTCTAGAGGAATAATGGGATCGGGCAATTACAAGCCTCCTATGACACATAGAAACTTACTAATAACTCTTCATGGGAGTCAGTTGACTTAAACTTACATTGTGGTTACTCTTTGCGCAAACTACTGGGTCCTAAAGTGATGAACTGCGGTTATGATCCAGAGTGAAGAAAGGCTTTAGATGACTAGCGCCGTTCTTTTTTCGTATTGTTTCATGATTTTCGGAAAATCTTCTTTTAATAACCTAATTTTTTTATTGTCTCTGTCTTCGAAAAGTCTTTGCATGCACTTTTGCAGAGACTTTCTGTAGTGCGCGGTATTCAATTACTGTTAATCTCATGTTATCAACTTCAATTACCAGTTTTCTAATATTATATCATGTTTACTTTCCTTGCATTGACTTATTTAAAGATAAAAATACAGATAAATGAATTAGTTTATTTTATTCCGAGTTTATGAGATATTCGAGAATTCGAACGCTCAACAAATAGAAATTTATAATGACAGAAAATTCATCTTGTTTCGATTTCCATGGTTTCGGTTTCCGGGACATGTTTCGGTTTTTCCCGCTGTAATTATAGTACCATAAGGGCTGCTTTTCAACAGCAATATTGCCACCAAGTTAAAATTAGCAGCAGAAATGACCGTAAAATCCAGTTGGAAATTTTGTGCGTGGATTTGACTCGAGCGCTGCATAGCAAGTCAGTAGAAATAAAAAAGATCAGCTATAAAAGGTTTTGTCGAAGTGCGACTTTATTGGCGTGGAGAGGTTTATAAACAATACAGAAATCGAGCTTAGCAAAATTTCCCAAGGTAGAAAGAAATTTTACCTGCATCACACCGCTTTATCAATCAATTTTCATCCAGAGCAGCTGCAATTCTAATTCATTCGTTGGGGTATAAACTGCTTAAGCTGCTGTGTCAGTCTTCTCGAGCTCAACCAAATGAAGCTGCAGATTCTGCCCGACGTCATGCAGTTTTTAATTACGGCTTTGTCTCTGAACGCGAAAACAGAAGCTAAAGAAGTGCAAAAATAACCGGACAGACGTTGGATGCAATTCCGCAGCCCGACAGCGCCAACAAAAAAAGTTGGGCTCCGCATCCGGCTTTCCATCCTGAACTTGGACTTTAAGGGAAATGTTTAAGCTTTCGCAAGTAAGTTGGCGTGCTAGCCTAGTCTTGGCTCCGGTGAAGAAAGTTGGAATTGAGATCGAAAAACCGATTCGGAAAAGTTCCTATCAATCCGTATTGATGGATAACTGGAAGAATCTCTTAACCGAACTCGATTGATCTCGTGACGCCTTGAAAATTGGAGTATATTTCAATGGATTGAAATATATGCTCTCAAATCAAGAAAATTAAACACATTTTTTTGACGAGATATTCAGTCAGTGCATTCTTTGGTTCTACGTATTTGACACG
>NW_025945778.1:0-4424 GCF_000764305.2 Hyalella azteca | reverse complement strand
AAAAAAATAGATTAAACACAATTTTTGGCAATTGGTTGACTACAATTAAAGGCTCTATACACCATACATTTCTCACATCAGAAACCTTATTTATTTATTTTCAAACCAATAATCAGGATAGAGTAGGTTTCAGCCATAGTAGCTATATGCAAAAACAGCATGTGGAGAGCAGCACCATGTCAAAAATGAAAGACATGGTGCATACTTAGTGACAAAATGACAAACTACCGATTTTTTAGAATCAGTATTTTTAATTTCCTCATTTACTCAAGATTTAAACCAATAGCTTCTGTATAATAAGGCTAGTATTCATGATACTTTACTGGTCTACTCATAGGACTTAAAAATTAACTGTAGGAAGAGTCTAAAAACTTGTTGCTTTGCCACAATGACGGCATATTTTCTTCTGGTGCGCAAGCCGGTGTGGAATATATTTTCATTAGACTTCTGCATAATTTTCTCAAAATGAACTGGGACAGAACAAGAATGTACCAGGACAATAATAATGGGACAAAGGGTAAAATTTGTCCCAGAATAATGTATGAACTGCTGGTATTTAGAAAAAATTCCATGACTTTTCCAAGAACTGGTTCTAGTAATCTTTGAATGTTAACTGAAAAGAGAG
Source organism: Hyalella azteca (assembly GCF_000764305.2). Classification (NCBI taxonomy): domain Eukaryota; kingdom Metazoa; phylum Arthropoda; class Malacostraca; order Amphipoda; family Hyalellidae; genus Hyalella; species Hyalella azteca. Next base: position 3,799 of record NW_025945778.1, on the reverse strand, counting down.
TAGTCAGCACAGCAGGACCAAACTTTGCCAGAACATGTACAATATGTGTATCAAACCTACACATCCACTTGTATATTTATTTCATCACACAATTTTATTACAAGTCCATTTTTTTCTGCTGGTTCTAAATGGAACAGCTCAGCATTAATGGGTTAACACATGCAGCACAGAAAGAAAACAGAAAAACACTTCCTTTTTTCTACATTACTTGCAAATCCCATGACTTTCCATAACCTGAAATGAAATCCCATGAATTTCCAATCCCGGAAAATGAAAAATCAAATTCCATGGCCTGTATGCACCTCTGGAACTGGGACAAGACTTGTGTCCCAGACTTAAAAACTTGTGACCTCGCAATTATCTAACTATACGAGACAGGTAAAAAAGAAATGAGAATTAATGTAACGAGACAAGACATACCTTGAATATTCTAGACAAAACCAGACATTCTGAGCTATCGGATTAAGGAACAAGTTAGCTCCTGATTGTTAATAAGCAGTTGTAAGTCATGTGGCGCTGTGGCAGATTTGGCAATGTAAGGCTGAATATTGAGTGAATGATGTTGATGTCTAGCCTATAACAGCACTCTATGCAAGAATTGTACAAAGATCAGTAAGTTAATTAGTTTAGTGGCCAAATGTTTTACTAGCGCTTCAGCTATTTAGCTATCTCACACCGAAAGTCAAGATGAACATCACCATAGAGGTGGAAGGTCTCAATTATTCATCACCCACAAGGGGCAGAAGGTCTCAGATGTCCAGCCCGCTGAAGCTGGCTCGAAAGAAGCAGCGTTAGCATCTCAAAGAGACGAAGTGACAAGGAGGGACAGGTGAAAAGCAACAGAAACAAAGACACTCAAACAAGAGGTTGCTTATACGGGACGTCGGCAGCCCGCACAAGAGAGACAGGAGGGAAATGTAAGGCATCCTGCCTACATAATAACTTTAACCCCACAACTGAGACCTACAGTCAGACACCGCGAGCTCAGCGGCGGGGCACTCAGGAACAATTCTCCTAGGAGCGCGAAATCCCATAGGACTTCTGCCGAGCACAGACACCCGTCAGAAGTCCCCCTGAGGGGACGAGATCAGTAAGCATCCAACAAGAATTCAGGAGCTCATCATGAGTTAGTTACACTATTAGTCTGAAAATTAGGTAACTGTGGAATGGTTCTCTTTTCTCTGTCATGCAGGATGCCCAAAGAGCCCAAGGCAACATTGAAAATTTTTCTATGCTCAGAAGCCAGTGAGACTCATGATGACAGAGGTGTAAGCCAGACCAGCAGCCAAAGTAACCTATGCAGCAATATTTACATAGGGAACATCCTCCAGAACCTCTTCTGGTACAAAATGTCATAGCAGGTGCAAGTGCTACCCTCACTCATCACAAGATACTCTAGTCCAAATGGAAATAATGAAAATAAAACCAGTGCAAGGGCTGTCACTCAAGACCCTGTTGCTTTTCCATCTAGTGCAGTGGTTCCCAAAGTGGGCGATATCACCCCCCTAGGGGCCGTGGAAAGATTTTGGGGGGCGGTAAGGAAGAATAGAGTGGTAGGGGGGTGATAAGGGGGCAGTAGTCCGAAGTCAATGTTAGAAGTCCGAAGTCAATGTTAGAAGTCCAAAGTCAATTTAGAAGTTCGAACGTTTGTTCGACGATTTGTACACTACATGTGCAGCACATGACTCCCAGTGATGTTTTTTTTTACCCAGATCCGTTTTTTGAACCTCTCCTGCGTTGACATCTCAGACAAATTAGCAGCCAGACTCGCGGCCAGTCTCACGGCCAATTTCCAAATTCTATGATCAAAGAATATCTTTCAAACTAATGAGTTTTATTTCATTTCACCTTCATTCGTGATTTAAACAGTAGTACGTGCTTTAATTCGCAGTAATCAAGAAACTTTTTCCAAACTACTGAACAGATTTGAACGAAACTTGGTATTTAAATACCTAACCTCAGCAACGGTGATGTTCAGTTTTTTCGTTTTTCCTTTGTTTGCAAGTTATGCGGCTATACATAAAAAGCTCTTGGTTAAACCGGCCAGTAAAAAAGCCGGTCGTTTCTCCTATATCTGTATGATTCACAAACAAAAGCAAAATAGAAAAATTGTCACAAGCTAAACATCACCGTTGAGAGGATAGGTATTTATATATAGTTTCGTTGAAATCTGTTCTGTAGTTTCTAAGAAATTTCTTGATCGCCACGAATTCAAGTTGCAAATTACCCAGTGATATGGGTTGAAATTAAGGAAGCGTGTAATCAAGACTGACGGTGAAATAAAAAAAAACTCACGCAAACGAAGGTAAACTGACAAAAATTTATAAGCTAAAAAATCACTGTTTGGTAGTTAGGTCATAATTTCCATCAAATCTGTTCAATAATCTGGAAAAATTCTTTGATCACTGCGAATTTCGGCCTGAATCGCAATATACAAGTAACTCACAAATGAAGGTGAATTAAAAAAAAATTACAAGCTAAACATCACCGTTAGGTTCTGACGAATATGTGTTACAAGTTTTAAAGAGCTGCATCTACTAGTTCGGGAGATATTACTTGATAATTGAATTTGGAGATTGGTTGTGAGACCAGCCACGAGGCCGGCTGTAAATTCGCCCAAGACGTCTTAGGCTTCTGGTGCTGAAACGGTTAAAACAGCTGAAAAACATTGGTTCACTAAAATTGGTTCTATTTGTGATATACACATTTGTGTTTAATCTTCATTTTTTGAAATTGAAGCGTACTAAATTTCAAGAAAGAGGCATACCGTAAAATGGGGTAACTTAGACCGGCGGGGTAACTTAGACCACTTTTCGTTTTTTTTTAACAAAAACCCCCTCAACTAAAAAACTATTTGACATAGAAAAATTTTGTAAATGGGCATTAAAGGCCTAATACTGAGGCTACATAACATATAGAAAGATTTGAAAAGTTTGCATATCTAATAGGTTAAAAAATTAAAAATGTGACCCACNGTGCTACAAGTGATGTACCTTAACTATCAGAAACTTTATTAAATAATAGATTTTGTCATTGAAGATTTTTCTTTACGCATCATGAAAATAAATTTTTAATGTGCATTTCAGCAGAACATTGCAAATGGGAAATAAAAAAATGTACATTTTCATTGTAATTTCTATTTGCCTTGTCAAGTTACTCAAGTATATGTGTCATGTTAAACCCCAATACGTAGCAAAAAAATATCTATTACCAAGCCATCAATGGGAATTGTCAATAAATGTGTCAAGTTATTGTACATGTGTGAAAACTAAAAACAAAGTCTTCATCCCATCATCAAGTTCTCCTTACAAAGGATATAAATTCTGGGAAATATTAAACCCCCTATTTTAACTGGGAGTCTGGGACATCTCATCTCATCTCGGTATCCTCTCAGAATTGCTACGGAGTGCTGAAAATTATCCCAATTTTTCTTTTGAACCAGGACAAATCTTGTCTCATCTTAAAGAAAACTGTTCCAAATGCAGGAGTCTAATCTACATTTTGAGCTGCTACTAAAGCTTGCCAGCAATTTTTGAAACCATGAGAATCTTGCCAGATGAATTACCTTCAATCCAATTGTTTATAAAAGTGGAATATGGGGCTGCAAGGTTTCAAACCAGTGAAAAATTGGCCAGTTTGGAGCTACAAAATTTCAGAAATAAAGATTTTCATTTTTGTGTGCAAGGTGTGCTCTCCATCAGGGTTGCAAACATGGTGGCAATCCATAGGTTATTCAAAAGAACCTGTTCTTATGTCATTTTGAACCGATCAACGCTTTTTTACGGACCGATCGTAAAAC
>NW_025945777.1:0-19843 GCF_000764305.2 Hyalella azteca | reverse complement strand
AACTTCTCCTGAAACCAGCTACCACCTTGTAATGTTTATTTTGTTCGAAACAAGCGTAAGCACAAAACAAAGCATCTATTCTCTAACGTGACTCTTAAAATGATAACATCAGTTGCAGGCGCCATTAACATCATTTATCAGACTGAACGAAAGCTGTCATTTTGTTAGCTTGCATGCACTTGGACCAACACGCCAGAGGCTCGTAAATTAAAAAGTCTTTCTGCGACGACGCAGCTAAGCATATCAGTCTGACTGCTTCATTTATAATTATGCAATAGAATGTACACATCATTCATCAGGCCTCAAGATTTATCGACTGCTGTAATTTTGTTAGCTTGCATGCACTTGGACCAACACGCCTGGGGATCGTAAATTAAAAAGTCTTTCTGTGACGACGCAGCTAAGCATATCAGTCCGACTGCTTCATTTATAATTATGCAATACAATGTACACATCATTCATCAGGCCTCAAGATTTATCGACTGCTGTCATTTTGTTAGCTTGCATGCACTTGGACCAACACGCCTGAGGCTCGTAAAATAAAAATTCTTTCTGCGACGACGCAGCTAAGCATGTCGGTCCGACTGCTTCATTTATAATTATGCAATAGAATGTACACATCATTCATCAGGCCTCAAGATTTATCGACAGCTGTCATTTTGTTAGCTTGCATGCACTTGGACCAACACGCCAGAGGCTCGTAAAATTGAACATCGCTCTGCGACAACGCAGCTAAGCATGTCAGTCCGATTGCTTCGCTTATAATTATACGATATAAGAAATAAAAAAATATAATTCAGTATTCCTCGTCGACGAAAACGTGAAGTCACGGACGGACAGACAGACAGAGGGACAGACAGACAGACGGACGGACATGGCGAGCACAATAGCGTTTTTTTCATAAATGAGAAAATGCGCTAAAAAAATCCTGGAATTCAATGTGCGTCGTATTTTCGCCCTCACAGACGCTTAAATTTCGCGTACAGTTACGGAAAAATCCTCGATCTATATCATGACGAGACAATATTTGTTCATATAGTTCTGTCAAATAAAATTTATTCAATGTTTATTAGTTATCGTTAGAAAAATGATTTAGGTGGATTCATGCATCAGATGAGTAAAAGATGTAGTTATACTCAACTTGAAAGTGAGAGCTATGATGTTTTTCAAAAGCTTTAACAATTCATTGTCGACCGACACGTGACCCATGGAATTATGGGATGATGACGCAAATGATGATCGTGGTGACATACAAATGATGACAATGATGACTCATGTAAGTGGACAGATTTTTTTATCAGAATTCAGCTTATTATATGAATAAATTCAGTCAATGAATTTTTAATTCGCCTATTGTCATCGCAGCTTCTGTTAATGAATGAGGAATGTTAAATAAATTACACCTCTGAACCTGCAGTGTTAACCACTTTACAAATTATTACCGATGGATAACTTAATTAAAGTATTTAATAATTTCCAACTTGTCGGTTCAGTACAAGATGTGTAAGCACCGAGCACCGGAACTGTAATGTGACTAAAAAATTAATTATATTAGAATATTTAAATTCATTAATTGCAATTATTTTTGACACAGTACATATCATTCGCCTCTATAGTAAACCAATTAAATACCATTTGAGTGAAATTGAGTTAAGAATAGACGAAATAATTAACCATGAGTATATTTATAATCAATTATCATGGGTCTTTTAGTTTAATAATTATTATTCTATATGCTATCATTTGTCGAATACTGATTTTACAATAGTATTGAATTTTTACAATCGAAATAAATAAATAAATATATATATATATCTATATATATATAAGAATTTCGAACAATTACCGGACAAAATTGGTAACATTTCAAGAGCTTCATATAACTCAAAGAAAATGAATCATCGACTAAACATTAAGTCATATNTATGTGAGGCAAACCGCTTCGGCTGCGTAGGAGTTGGTTGACAACATATCAAAATTTTCATCTTGTGATTTATCTACTTTTTGTCAACGGATACCATAAACGCTTAATATTTTCATTGAGCTAATTTATTAGCATATTAAGCATTTTGAGCGAGCCTATACGATTAAAAACTCGATACCAGATTACGTCGACAGATGATCATTCAACAATTGTGTACTTTTCTGTAGGCGTTTGCAGCTTAGACTGAGGTATTCTGGAGACGTACAACAGGCAGCTTCATACACGATGAATTGATCGTGTAATGATCATACACGATGAATTGATCGCTTTAAATGACGACTTGATTGGCGTCAGTGGAGCTCCAGTTTTATTTTTCTAAATTTTAAACTTGCTGATGATTTGTGCTCGTCAGTTTTGCCTTGTAAGATCTTTTTCATATTCAGCCTATGATTTTTCATCATTGTGTAGATGGTAGTAATACCAAACCCATCGAATACATTTTTTCACCAACAGCTTCATGCCCCGCCATAAACGCAACTTTGCCTACGGTGAACGATGCAGCAAGATGTGATCCAATTCTGTCCAATTTTTCCAAGTGTTTGTTGCGATCAGCCAAGCTCGTGAGTATTTCAGTACACTAGCGCACTAAGCTCATCGTGCAATTACTTGATCATTTGTATAGACATGAACAATTTTGTCTATGCGCTAATTTAGGACCCAATCTATATTTTTGCAATCCCGCTTTTTAACCGCTGAATTGAAATGTTTAGCGCTTTCTTAAGCATTATAAGTGAACGTGCAATGAGTTATTATACATGTAATTTAGTTTATAGCGTTAGCAGTGAACAGCAATGGGATACTATACATCTAGTTTAGTAGTATGTATTACTCCCTAAAATACGAGTTTTCTTTTTTGCATGAGGAATAAAAATATATCAAAATCTCCTGATCTAGGGAGCCCGCAATTTTGAGTCTCTAAAATTTCATCCCGCTTAATATTTATTCCTTGATTATTTCTCGACAGCTGAAACCCGACAACACATTTGACGATGTGGCGTTCAAGACGATTGCACTGAAGAAAAAATGCATATAATAATAATAATAGCGGTTTCAGCGTTTATTAGGCCGTAGGCCTGTCGCCGATTCTTAACATCGCAGAACGTTCACAGCTTGTTGTGGTCTCGAACATACAACTCACTGCTAAAATTCTGCTGTGCTTAACCGCCCGGCCTCCTCGCCGATTCTGACCAGAAACTGGCGCATAGAGCTGGGATCGAACCCGTACCTCTCTGCGCCAATCTTGGTACTCTGGGGCCATACTTCCAAAACTCGCTAAGTGATCGTAAGTCCCTATCGCACTATTTTCTTGTCTATAATTGGTGGATTTTGCTTGAAAGGCCGTCAATGATTGGCTGATGAACTTACGATCTCTTAACTTTTTATGAAAGTATAGGCCCTGAACTGTAACCACTGGACCACCCTGCCAAATAGAATTATTCCAGCTGCTGGAGTTATGAACCCGCAACTCAGAGCTCAAATTTTTGTTGTTCTCTAACACACAATTGGTAATATATTACCATATCTAATAACTGATGTTTTAATTCACCTTTTTAACGAAAGTCATTACAAATGCATAATATATAGGAATTGTTTCTAGATTACATAGAAAAAAATCAAGTTAAAACCCTAGTTTCCGACCCTAATCATCATGCTGCCGTGAACGCCTGTATACGAGTATACTAAGAAATAAACATACAATACACTTCATGCATTATTCCATGAAAAATTGTATACTAAAATTTCAGAATTCTGTGTCAAATTTAACCAATTATAATTATCGCTTACGTAAAGTTCATGCGCGCCATGAGAATGTCAACAATGTTGACATCGATGCCAGAGTCGGGCACTTGGTAGCCGTGGTCGTCGCGGACGAGACCAAAGAACGGCCAATTGTCGACCACTGAAACCAAAAGCTTTCGGCCCTTCAAGTCTTGCTGGCATAAGCTCCGGACGGTCGGCATCAAAGGGGAACTTATAAGTAGAGTTTCCTTGACTGAAACGCCTGGATCGTTGCACGAATTATCAAGCATAGGATTGTCGTCAAGCTGGCAGGCTTTCTCTTCAGAGGATGTCCAAGTGCTAACTTACGAATAACTGTCTTGAGGTAAGCGTGAGGCATTTATTATGGTGGTAGGGACACGTCCATTACCAACTGCAGTATATTTTTCAAGTTTTAGCTAGCATATATGTATTTGGATTATATATGATTTAACTTACTTGATCAACACTCATAGACTGACGAAACTCATAGTTGCTCGACTTCTCCAACCCATGACATGTGAACCCTAGGTCGTGCTATGAATTCTAATCTTAATTGTGCAAAATACAAATAATTCATCTGTCTAAACTTTTAACTTTGAGCCATTTTTGACCCTTCTCTCTATAAATTCGAAATATGTTCTCAGATTTCTGAAGTGATTCTTGATTTTTGACCAAACATCCACTTGACCAATGTCTTCAAAGATTCTGTATTTGAATGAAGTAATTTCAATATAATAAACTCAAAATACTGCTAATTTACATTCTGTTTATTAGCGCCATCCCGCAGTTAACAATTCGGAACCCTATGTATAGACGTGTATGAATGCCTTTATTCGACCTAATAAGTAGGTATTCAACCAACGCCACATAAATATGACTTGCTAGTTTAGTGTTAAACTTGCGTAAAAATCATTCCGTAGGAGCAACACGCAATATATGTCGGGCATCGTTCGACTCACCCAACGCTGTTATCTTGCATAACCGTTGACCGGAGAACAACGGCTCCATCGATGACCCGTACGACCACGAGCGCCTGTAAAGATTGAAAGTAATGTATAGCAATTATTGTTCACCCAAGCCACTCGACAAAATGCTATAGTTACCGATCATTAAATTAATGGATTTTCGAGCTGTTCAGCCACTGGGGCAAATCTAAAATAGTAAACTATCTCAACTGTGCACGGATTGCCCTCGAGAGAGCCGTGATTGTGTTCTTCCAATAATCATCATGTTCGTTTTCAACCAAGCGTAAATTTTCCCCAATTAATTAATTTATTTGTATCCAAGAATACCTGTATGCCTTCATTGAGCAAACTCTGAAGCAGTCCTGCGTCAGCCATGCTATCCACGAACAGCAGCCACGTCACCCACAGACTCTCAAGGCGCTCATTCTTTAACTGAAACAGGCGATCTAATATTTTATTTTCATCAGAAAGTTCAACAATAATCATATATTAATATTCTAATTACAGGTATAGCAAATATTCTCATTGAATCTTGGATGAAATTAGTTTTACTTCATGTCTCAATAAACAATGTGGCTTTACGAGTAATTGTAACGGTAGCATGCTGTGGGTTGCCGGAAATTAAATTTAATTGCATATCCTGTAAGGATTTTACACAGTCGAGTTTTGAATTTTCAAAAGTTTATTTAATCAATGCAAACAGAATAAGGAACTTAGGGTGGAAGCAGCAACGGCGCATCCACATATAGTTAAGATTTCATTTATTTTGAATTCATTAAAAGGCTGCAAACTGCTCTTCTGGTAACAGCGCAGAAGTTAGGATGAATTCTTCAACAGCTTTGCAGATGTGCGGCCAGGCAGGGCAGTTGGAGGTGTCTCCTCCCAGCAGTGAAGCAGTGCAGAGTGTATGAACTCCATGCGAGTTTACTTGGCGAAAAAATTGCATCTCTCGATTTTGCTCGCGCAGAACCCATCGTAACTTGTCCGCACAGCTGGACAAAAAAAGACGACCGCACTGCGCGAAAAAATTAAATCATCTGATGTTTATGTAATTCTCGGTGAGAAATGTTAAATTTCTCACAATCCAACTATTCTGAATTTAGTAGTATTTACATATTACAGTAATAGCTGATGCATTAAAAGTAATATGTTTAAATGGCCTCCACTCTGCTTCCAGAACGACAACAGTGGCGTGTTCGTGCAACGTGCAGTTGTCCCTGAATGATCGAGCATAGTTCATTTGGCGAATGTTTATATCTTATGAACTTCTAAAGCATATTATCCCTTCAAGGTATATATTAGAACACTCTCGATTAATACACTTATTTTTGTTTTGCAACAAAGTTAAATATAATTATCTATTGCTACAGAAAACTGTAAGCCAAATTGTATATACGATCCAATATACAGCTTTTGCCAAAACAATAATCCAATTTTATAATTTAACATAAAAGTATATGAGTTGCTGCCCTCCTCAGAAACAATCAAGTACCACTATACATTTTTCGATGTTATGCATTTTCGATGTGGCCAGAATCTTTGCAAATATTAGTCTCAGCTCCCAAAAAATGTCAAAAACCACACCTGTTCCAGTATAGCGAGCAGTTCCTGCAGCTGACAGTGCATCACCACCACCAAGCTGCTGCCCGAGGACACCCCCGACAGCGCCTCCTTAAGATGCGAGGACGCGCGCGCTCCGATCCTGACGCCGGCGCTCAAACCCCACAACGCTGAGAATGTCAAAGACTGGGGACTCTGAATTAATAAATACTATTTATATTCTAAGTATTATCGATAGGTAATGATCAATATATGGAAAAGAAAATATGTTTAAGCAGCTAAACTACTTATTAATATACTAATAATTAATGTATAAGCAACTAAATACCAAGTAAACACCAAACATAATAAATGAGCTACTAAATACCAACCTATATAAATTATGACAGTATTAATAATACTGTTAAATACAATTAGTATATAACAAAGTCTTTATTACAAAATCTATTAAGCACCTGGGTTTATAAATTAATACAAAAATGATCTGCAGGTGCGTCGTGCTCAGACTCACGCGTCAGGCTGCTCGCTGTGCAGGTGCTTTCTGCTTGGACTCACTTGCAGCGGCACGAAGCATGAAATGTCGGTAAAAATTTATCATGCCCATGAAACGACGAAGACCTTTGGCTTTCTCAGGTCATTGAAAATCCTAGATTGCCTTCACTTTTTTCCTACGCTCGTGATACGGTGGCCCAGACAGTCTGGTTGTGACGCTCCGAGTTCGCATTTCAGCAGGTTAAGTTTTTGACCGTGAGTCAAACGCGTGAATATGGCACGCATTTCTTCTAAATACTGTTCATCGTCGTCTGATGCTATCAAGATATCGTCGATGTAATTGAAAAAAAGTACTGGACGGGATCCTCCTCCGTCTAAGAAAACTGAGAAACCGCGAGTTTCTTATCAAGAGAGCATAGAAATGTCTGACTAGCGGAGCACAAGCTAATGTTCATTTTGAGGAACTCGTATGAACCTAGTGGAGTGACAATGGTGGTTTTTAGGGGGGGGAAGGTTGAAGTCATCTTTGCCCAACTTCACACTTAGTTCATATTCATTTCCGTAGGTAAGAACGCTAGAGGGCATAACAGCCTATGAAGTCAGGTGCTCAAAGCCATATAGTAACGCCGGATGTCCATAGCCCACACTTGAACTTGCTAATGGTAAGCATGGACATACTGCATCTGACCAAGGCCCAATCTTTTCCGATCTAACTTCTTTAGGCCTAACCTACACAAGTTGAGTCATTTCTCCACTCAAAACGATCCTGAGCGGACCTAACCTAACCTCATTGGCTCCAGGGAGTTAGAAAGACGGTATAAATGTGCTAGTAGAGCCAGTCATTGGCTGCAAGAAGGTGAGCCGGGACAGCGTAAATAGGTTAGGCCAGAAGAGGTTAGGACGGAGTAGGTACAACCGGATGAGAAACTGCCTACTCATGAGCGAGCATGCATAAGCATTCGCCGAAGACCCTATTATCTTTCGGCAGTGTGTCACTGGTCTGGATTAAAAGCTTCAAGCGTAGTATGTGGTTTCTAGCTCTGAGGCTGAGTAAAGATAATGAGGCTGGGCGTTGCCTTCAGGGCATATTTAAGAGTAAAATTTGTAGCCTACGGCTGCGCCACTGTTTTTGGGATGTCAGCTGGGTGAATTGGCACTTGCATGAACGCATATTTTAGTTCAAAACGTGAAAACACTTTCTTACCATTAAGCTCGGCAGTGAAATTTGTTCGGAAGGGTAATGTGTCGGTATCAGGTTTAGTTATCTTGTTGAGAGCGTGATAGTCACCCACTGGCCTCCAGGAAATATCTTTCTGACTTTTTGCGTTTTTGTTTGCGTAGCGAAGGTCGGTTACAATTACACAAATAACTAAAGGACGCTCCGGTAATTAAATGTACTTTCTGGTAGTTAAATGTACCTTCCGGTAGTTAAATGTTAATTGTCGTAGCATTGTTTGAAAATTTTCTTCGGTGTTCACTTGCCTCAGTGTTCACTTTACTCAGCTGTCTTATTGCAGTTAGTGGCGATTTTCTCTTTTCTCGCTAAAATACAACTACCGTGTACAAGAACGGGTTCTCAGGTTTACCTTCTATAGGGGAACTTGTGCTGTTTATATGAACCAATACAGGAGAGCATTTACCGAGTTACCGCAACTCACCTTCACACTGCATTATCACGGTTTTTGATTGATGATCTATTTCCTGCATTCGCTCTCACCCAGCAGGCAATGTCAGGTTGAATAAACGTTGAAACAACAAAACTCACTACGTTGAAATAACGTTGAATATTAGTTTAGAAAATTGAAGCAACGTCATTTTACAACGTCTTTCATTTTGACGTTTCAACGTTAAAATCGCGTTGCCATCTGCCGGTAAGATTTTAACGTTGAATCGACATCGAAATGTACAACGTTGCTTCAATTTTTATTCCAAACTATTATTCAATGTTATTTCAACGTCGTGAGCTTTGTTGTTTCAACGTTGAGTTAACCTGACATTGCCTGCTGGGCAGTGTCTCGAGCAAGCTCGCGATGATGGTCGCGCTATCTCTTCCATGCAAGTCGATCATCGGGTTTGGGTGAAATTTGGAGCGTCTTCGAGGTCTTTCCTTTTGTTTTCGAATGCCTCACGCGACAGAGTACGTATCCGCAGACTCGCTCATGTTGTCTTTGTCATATTGATGAAGGTAGACATATGAGGTCCCATGTTCACTGGCCTTCATAGCCATTTCAGTTCGTTTTATTTATTCCATTTCACGTTCGTTTTGGGGTGCGGCTGTGCACTGGAATTTTTCTCCAACAGAACCAGGTTCATTGTATCTAAATTTTAATCGTGCTTTTCGAAATGTACTAGACTTTGATTTAATGCACACCTCTGTACCGAACACTTGATGCAATAGAAATATGATGGCTGTATCCCTATACCTTCTTCACTTCTATCCGTTGGTTGTCTCAAAGCTACTGAATTCTAACTCACAATTTGGCTCGAAGTCTTTCAAGGCTTGTAGCAGTTTTTGGCGTTCGGTAGTGTTCGACTCGAAAACTTTAATTCTCTAGTATTCTTGCTCCAAACTAAAATTCTCGTTCAATATTAAATTCCGAAGACGGGTGTTGCGCCAGGTATTCACACGTAATTTTCTACATTGGTTTCAAGGGTGTGTCTGCGGCTGGTGCGTCGGCAGCTGGTGCGTCGGCAGGTGATGTGTCGGCAGCTAGTGCGTCGGCAGGTGGTGCGTCGGCAGCTGGTGCGTCGGCAGCTGGTGCGTCGACATTTGTTGGCCGATCGTGCGTTCCAGAATTTTCTGTCATATTTTTCAATGAGTCTTGTATCAATTATATTATGTGTGAACATCATGCGTTTCTTAAAAAATATTTCGTCATTTTTGAAATTTTCTCACCTTAATTGGGAATATTGGATATTTATCTAATTTTGACAACTTCTGAACTAGCGCATTGATAATAACTACTTATATTCCAAATTTGAAGCAGATCCGTTTAGCATTGAAGGATTTATGACTCGTTCGGTTGCATCGAAATTGGTTTTTTTCGTTTTTAGTGAAGAAATTGATGTGAGTTCAGAGTATCGATTCGGTCCCCGCCCTAATTCCTACTTCAATAAATAAAGAGTTATCATAACAAGTTTAATTGAAAATAGAAATATGTCGCAGATTTCACGATATAAGATAATGTTTAGGTTAAATAAATAAATAAATTTTGTCTGACAAAATTTTTCTTGCATAAAAAAAACGAGCATTGCCCTTGCACAAACACGTAACGAACTTGTCACGAGTTACAGCCTTGAGCCTTCTAGGTAGAATTTTCTTCTGAACGTAGTATCGCTCCTTATCTTATCTATAAGTAATGTCAGACAGAGCAAGAGTCATTGTTCATGTCATCTTTGCAACGTAGTTACACACACATCGAAAACTCTTCTTAGTTATTGTGTGGCAATTAAATCCTAAAACTCAATTCTGACAGTATTATATGGTTGTACACCTCTACTGACGACAGTGACGAGCTCGAGCGCATCGAGCAGCGAGTTAAGTGCTGACAATCTCCTGACATGAGCAACTTTTGGCTAAGGCCTGCTGCAGTCCCNACAAGTAACGTGGAGCACACAGGTAACGTGGAGCACACAGGTAACGTGGAGCACACAGGTAACGTGGAGCACACAGGTAACGTGGAGCAAACAAGTAACGTAGAGCACACAGGTAACGTGGAGCACACAGGTAACGTGGAGCACACAGTTGAGCATACGGGTTTCATTTCGACACGTTCGAAATGAAAACAAAACAGAAGAAAATGTCGGGAAATAAGAAAAATTTTGGAGAAATTCGATTATTTAAATTAGTGATAAATTTAAAAAAAATCTAAATGATATTGAATTTGATGTAACTCACAAACTCACAGCATGAGAATGAAGTGAAAAAATTGCTTCATTACAATTTTATATAAATTAGTTAAAACTTAATTTTTTGTTTCGAGATATCCTCATCCATCAATGAATGACCGTTCAAAAGTTCAATCAACTTGCTTATGTTTTCTTAGGTTCGTTTAAACTAATCACACGAATTAAGATACTCTGCAGCAAGCATGATAATCGTTTTTTGCAGCATGATAATAGTTTTCTAACCAACGTGATAATCGTTCTCTAACAAGCATGATAATCGTTTTCTAACCAGCATGATAATCGTTTTCTAACCAACATGCTAATCGTTTTCGAACCAACATGCTAATCGTTTTCTAACCAACATGATAATCGTTTTCTAATCAACATGATGATCGTTTTCTAACCAACATGCTAATCGTTTTCTAAGCAACATGAAAATCGTTTTCTAACCAACATGATGGTCGTTTTCTAAGCAACATGATAATCGTTTTCCAACCAACATGATAATCGTTTTCCAACCAACATGATAATCGTTTTCCAACCAGCATGATAATCGTTTTCCAACCAACATGACAATCGTTTTCTAAGCAACATGCTAATCGTTTTCCAACCAACATGATAATGGTTTTCTAAGCAACATGATACTCGTTTTTTAACCAACATGATAATCGTTTTCTAACCAACATGATGGTCGTTTTCTGACCAACATGCTAATCGTTTTCTAAGCAACATGCAAATCGTTTTCTATAAGCAACAGCAAATGCTGATACCTGTTGTGGTTATCTCGTCGATGGCGAAGTGAGCTAGTCGTGTGGTCAGCTGCCATTGTCCAGCTCCTTGCCCCACTCATCATCAGCGGGGCTCACCACCTTCGTGCTGTGATCATCAAAACAGGTCACTCACGGGTGATGAATCATTAGTCGGTAATAGTATTAATGATGTCTGCGGTCGTTTATGGGACAGAAATGGCCAGTCACCGATTCTGGACATGACGGAATTCTTTACTTTTTACTGGAGTTACCAACCCGCAACTCACAGCTCCAATTTATGTTGTTCTCAAACGCACAATTAGTAAGACATTACAATATCACACAAATGCTCTAGTTCATCTTTTTAATAAAAGTCATCATAATAGAATACATATAGCAATTATTTCTAGATTATGTGGAAAGAAAATAAAACATACTAATAATAAATATATATTTCATGCATTACTCCATGAAATATTTAATAATAAACATTCATAAGCTTCAGTGTCAAATTTAAACTATTCAATTGTCGCTCACGTAATGTTCATGCGCGCCATGAGAATGTCAACAATGTTGACATCGATGCCAGAGTCGGGCACTTGGTAGCCGTGGTCGTCGCGGACGAGACCAAAAAACGGCCAATTGTCGACCACTGAAACCAAAAGCTTTCGGCCCTTCTACCATCATTATTCACAACATCACCATCAGTATGCCAGCTATTGAACGTTTATTTATAAGTAGCACAAATGAATTCTAATGATAAGCAAGGTACACGTATGTCATCCTGCCTTAGTTTGGCCCACAAAAGGGCATATCAGTGCTACGTCTGCACTCTGCCCGTGCTGCGGATAAGAAAATGCCTCACTAATTGAACAATGCGACCCATCAGGTTTTCTCACTGATTTACCATCATTATTCACAACATCACCATCAGTATGCCAGCTATTTAACGTTTATTTATAGGTAGCACATATTATTCTAATAATAAGCAAGGTACACTTATTCAAGAGATCTTGAACAAGTAACGCTAGAAGTCAATCATCTCGACGTAACAAGTGACGCTAGAAGTCAATCACGCATTCAGAGCTAGTAACAAAAAGCTTTATTGACCACGACGTGCTATCTAGTAATAGCCTTGAAATGCAACACGTGCACATTGTACAAACTCATTCGGTAGTCCTTGTGTTCTCGCGTTAGATAACAGGCACGCTGTCGGAGACATATTAATCTCCTCTGCTTAGAAGTATCAACAAAATTTAGAGCTTGCACAGTCGTGAATATTATCCTTTCATTCTATGCAATTTTACATTAATTAAACTTCAATGGAATACCGGTTAAAAAACTATACGGTGTTCACGGACCAAAACGAATGTATCTAATTTTAAAATGCAAGCTCTTATCCGTAACTGTGAAAAACTATATGAGTTAAATTCAAGGTTAGGTGTCTAAAAGCTCACAAACACTAATGCCTTTTATCGAATTATTTCGTAAAGAAATCGATTCAGAAATTGTAACAAGGTTTTGCTGCAGTTGTTGCATGAGGCGTTTAAAATAATAGTCACATTCCTGAGTTGGAGTCACAAAATTGTCAAGTGAAAAATGAAACCTCAATCAAATATATATAGATTAATGAATCTTATCGTTTGTAACCACTAATGCTTGTTTTGTAGGGATTTTGTATCGCTAGCTGTTCAAGAACTTAGGCATAGTTCATGCAAGTATTGCAATTTATTATACCTTTCCTGTACCAATAAGATAGTTTACTCCTTTAACGATAATTAGAGAAATTTTTGGAGAGTAATTTTCCGAAATTACTTCTAGCGATAAGCTTTATACACGTTAAACACATTGAAATACCATTCATGTGGAACAGCCCCTCGAGATTGTACAACGTGATTCTGCTGTGGTTATTTAAAAGCGAACGCCAAATTAGGCTATAGGTTTAATCAAGGATTTACTACAAGGTTTTTCTAGCGACATTGGGGGAATTAATAAGGTTATTAGACAATTCAGTTAATATTGTGAAAATTTTAAATGCATTTTTTGCATAATTATTAGCTTAAGTAGTTTATGCATACGAATGAATGATATAATATCATACGAAAAATACATCTATAGCCTGTACCACTATAAGACTAGTGTTTCCATTTTATGCAGATCATAATTTAAATGGAGCTTCACGCGAGCAAGTGTGGCCTGTCTGAGCTGTTGTTTAGATCGACGCCCGCAGCGAAGCATCGATTGGTAATTTTGCATTTACTTGTTACAATTTTTTTAAAACCTTGATCTTACTTTCATTGTAGTAACAATCGCAGCGATGGAGATTTTTCCGATGCATTTATTTAGTAGTTATTTGATAAGTCGGGCCGAATAATTTCTTTTAGAATAAATTCGCAGCCGCCTGAAAAACTTTCAGGTTCAAAGCAGCTTGTACCCAATTATGCGTTCTCATGATTATTTTAACATTTAGATTCCTTTGATTTAGCAATTATATTATGTGAGAAAACTTACATCCTACAAACCATGACGAGATCTTTGTTTTATATCATTTGGTTTTCTGATGCTGTTGGGTCTTGATTGTTCATTAAAATCTTAACCAGAGTTGAGGCCGTGGGCGCACCGCTGCGCTTGCGCTGGAAGTGCAGACGCTCCGCGCGAGAGCTGCCGAGCTAGCCGCAGCCCAGGGGCCATACTTTCAAAATTCGCTAAGTGAACGTAAAAACTTACGCTCTATTTCCTTGTCTATGATTGGTGGATTTTGCTTGAAAGGACGTCAATGATTGGCTGATGAACTTACGATCTCTTAACTTCTTTTGAAAGTATAGGCCCAGAGCGTAGACGAAGAAGGCGCCCTGAAGATGGGCCAGGGTGATGGCCTCAGTCGGGTTGAGTTCGCTCTCAATTGTTTTGCAGCTTATCTTATTCAACTGCTCTTTTTAGCGCATTTTCTCATTTATGGAAAAATGTTCTATTGTGCTCGTCATGTCCGTCCGTCCGTCTGTCTGTCCGTCCGTGACTTCACGTTTTCGTCGACGAGAAAATGCGCTCTCTGTCACTCACTGCAGTGAGTTCTGAGTTATATTTTTTTTCCATTTATTTATGAGTCAGCTCTCCACCATCTGAGATAATCTGTGCCGAATATGAACGATTGTAAACGATGACACAATAACTGCAAAATATAGCTTATATACCTGCGACCAAGAGCTTTTTCTGAGCTTGAAAAACTCACCATAAAACTGTCAGCGATATTGAAAGCTAACGCAAAGAGCCATTACGATATAGTGTATGTATCGAAGTAAAGTGTATCATTTTTATAACCTCGTTTTAAAAATGAATATGACTATATAATCACCCAATTAAGTTGTTCACCCATGCGAGACGAGATTATATATAAAAATTCCGCATTTTAGTTTCACTTGTGGAATTTCATTTAAAATAGCATTAATTTCATTATGTAATAATTAAAAGGTTGTGGTTCATACAACCACAATGAAAAATTCAAAAATTAAATTCTCTTATCAAAATTTTTTTGCTATCTTTCGCCCACACGAAGAAGAGTTTCAAGCTCTCACCACACATTCGAACGAAAATGCGTTAATCAATTATAATAACACTAGCTCATGTCATATATAGCGTGATGATCATTAATTATACACTGAGTTTTCAGACGACATGTGTTATGAGCATCTTCAAACTCTTCACTTAATTATGATGTTAAATGTCATTTTATTAGCCAAGTCAGTTAAGGATGCTTTCCGCAGATCAGATGGTTTTCTGAACCCGGACTGAATCAGCAAGTGTTGGATGATGGTTATATTTATATTTTGTTGTTGCAACGAGTTGTAATACAAGAAACACATGAATGCAACACACGTTTTTGAAAATCATTATTTGTCATTATTTTTTTTATTTAATCGTTCATATATGTTGAAACTTGAAGCGAAACGCTCAATAAATATAAATCTTTAATTTAGCCGAGACAACCAATACCTGTTTCGAACGACAGAAACTAACAACACATTTTACAATAAATGCCTATTTCGACCGCGACTGAACTAGATACTAATTACAAACATTTTTGCTTTTGGATATAAATTCAATTTATGTTTGAGATAATTGGTAATAAACATTTTTAAGGCAAGTCCACATTCCAGGTAGCCCTAAACTCTTCAATAGAAACGTACAATAATAATATCTCAAAGTGAACAATGACGCACAAGGAGTTGAAGGCAATGCGGAAGGGTCAGGAGATGTACAAGCCTTGCGCCCCTACTACAAGCGTTGGTGTTGGACTGCGGGAAGAAGTCCATATTCCAGCTAGCCCAAAACTCTTCAATAGCAACGTATAATAATAATAATAATATCTCAAAGGGAACAATGACACACAAGGGGTTGAAGGCAATGCGGAAAGGTGCGTTCTTAAGTACAAGCGATGGTGTAGGACTGCGGGAAGAACTTCTCGCGCCCGAGGTGGAACTTCTGACGCCCGGTGCTGTCGATGTAAGCGGTTCTGCTGGTCAGCACCTGAATAACTTTCAAATTCCAGGTAATTTCATATTATTTATCCGGTTAATTTGCGTTAGTGATGATCATTTGGCGCACAAATTAGTTACTGATCCGATGACCCAGAATCTAATATGTCCACAAAGTGGATTTAATTGCGAAACGAAATTGCAAGTCTAATCAAGTGATGAATCAAGTCACAGCCGTCAAATTAGATGACACAAATAAAAAATGTATTAGTTGATAGCGTATAATTCACAGTAGACGTTTTATATGTATTACTACATGTGCATGATGTTGTTTCCCTGCTCCATATAATATCCCAGACACGATCTGAGTTACACGCATGCTATACCACCTTTATCACTTTGGTGATACCTTTGCTTTATCTTCAACCGAAAACCATGTCTCAATAATGCGTTTAGCTCATATAATCTGGAAATAGTAAATCGCTAGGATTTTATATTCTTGTCGTACCCCTAGGACTAAGTTGTTCATAACTAGTCCTGTTTATTTCGATATAATGTTAGGTCTTGTTTATAGTCGAACTGATGATGGAGCTGGACTCCGAAACGTTTTCAATATCGATATGGTGAATTTTCTTGGCGTTTTCTTTGCTTTTAAATTCCTTGTGAACATGCGATTTAAGCAGACTAAGGATATAAGTACCTTATCACTTTCATTTAAACACACGTAATATACCCTTGTATACGCTTGTTGACAAATTTAGGCACTCTTAGGAAGGTATTTTCTTTCTGTCAAATTTGAGCGCTATGATCAAATATATTGCAAAAAAATATATTTGACAGAACTCGCCCATTTTGTTGGTCTTGGCAGTGTACCGTTACACCTCACATAGAGTGCAACTAAAAATTTATGTGTACTTTTGAAAAATGTAGTAAGAAACTCCTAACAAATTTAGAGAGATGATACCACACCTGATCCACTGGTATGTCGCGAGACACTGAGTAACTCTTGTCAGTGAAGACCTGATAGATGTCGTGCTAAATGCCTTCCTCTGATTTCTGTAAACAAAAACATGGAAATGTTTGTCTACCAAAAAGTTAGTATATCTTCGTAGCTGTTTCTTGGCGGTCATGCTAACAGTTACTAACAGTTGGTTCTAACAAAGGCTATTGCAGAGACGCTTTCAACTACTATTTTGTGTCTATATAATATGTAAGTTTTAATAAAAAGGCACAACGTCAAGCGCCACACTAAATCTGAGAAAATTTTCGGTGGAAATTTATAACGCGCTGCTTCGTGGCTGCCCATTGAATTCATGAATACATAGCTCACGCAATCAAATGGTTTTAAGCTTTTTTCGATCGATCGATTGAATTTAAAATGATTGTTTATTTATTTATTATCAACAAAATCTTAAAGGATCGTCTTAACAAGTGATCATTAAAGAACTTTTTTGTCCGACCTCTGTTTCAGAAACTTTAGTTTAAATTCCTATCCAGCACAACTATATTTTCATTTATTTTTCCATGTTCCCTCATTCTCTGACTAGTCCATGCCATTCTATTCTCGTTCAATTGCCTACATTTTGTAGACCAAAACATTATTCACGCAGAGGAGACCAGCTGATCTACAACTACATTTCCTCCAACTTCGAAAGCCATTGAATGGTTTATTCCAGAAAAATTAATTAAAAAATTTTAAAGTTAAAGCTGTGAAAATAAATTTTCTGAGTCACCGACTATAGATGCACATCCAATCATTGTTAAACGTTCCCATAATCATATCAAAACATTGCTATGCTTGGTGTGAACTACACAGAGTACTAAGCACGAAAATTGGTGCTTAGATTTTTGTCAGAGAATAAATACCAGAAATGAGCCTCGAACCTAAAACTAAGTACGCTTATAAATAATTATTTAAACCACGATCATATTATGAAGATAATTATCGCTGTGTATGCCTCAAAGAGAGCATGAAGGCTGCTGCCTTTAAGCGTGACCGGCAAGACACCGTCCCTCCGTGCCGCCACCAGCAGGTCCCAAAGAGTGTCAATGGAAGACTCCAGCTGGGCCATACTTTAAAAAAAAGTTAAGAGATCGTAAGTTCATCAACCAATCATTGACGGCCCTCCAAGCAAAATCCACCAATCACAGACAAGAAAATAGAGCGTTAAGTACTTACGTTCACTTAGCGAATTTTGATAGCATGGCCCCAGGGGCGGCGCAGCGAACACTGCCGTCAGGTTGCCGGAATACAGCACTGCACGAGTCACTCCAGATTATTTATAAATTAATCCCTAATGATTATTATTATAATAACTATTATCACATTATATATAATTAGAAACCCAATTAAGTTCTATGTCTTTGTAGTAAAATTGCGTTGCCGTTGAGAGTTCGAAAAAACAGCAAAAGAAAGTCCGAAAGAATCGCTTCAAAAAGCCTCTTCTTGTTAAAAAAATGTCCTTCCTGGCAATGAATATTTGCAACATGGAAATCGGGATCACGAATCTACTACTTTACAAAACTTTATCTTATTCGAGGTAGATGATACTCGAACGAATTCAAACAAATCTTCGAGAAAGGCTCTAATTAGTTGCTATTAAAATTAACTCCGAACAGTACAAGTCAAAATGTCAAGTGTTAGGTTACCCTTTGTGTATGGTTCAATATATAAGTCAGCGTCTATAAAATGTTTTGTGCCAACCTGGCTCAGTGTTACTGTTCAGACTGTCAATAAATTCCTTTATTATCACATTGTTACATGCTGCCATGATGAGTCTTAGATGAAGGAATTAAGGAACCCGAGAAGAAGGTCTCATTGAATTGGTCACGTGGAGACTGGGACGCATTCATCTTTAATAAGTTACATTCATATCGCTCAAGTTCACGATCTTACGAAGCATCTCAATAATAATGAAAGTCCGCATCTCAAATTAATAATGAAATTAAAATTGTACAATTCAAGTGAGGCATATTGTTAAGGTAATTTCTTCGGCAAATTACCTTTCTTCCATAATTACATAAATTCGGGCTCATTATTTAGTCTCTTGGAGTCGAATTTGTCTAAAAAAAACGAATTTATTTTATATTGTAAGTTATACATACAATTTATCCCTTGCTAAGCGACAAAATTGAGACTGAAGATGTACCAGAAGAATGCAAAGAGCCTCAGCGGAGCAGTCTCAGGTATGGGCGAGACCGCTTGCATGAAGAGCACTTTGAAGGCATTGAAGGCATTTTCCTTCACTGTCAAGGCATTTTTCTCGGTGCGGAGGTGTAAGCGCTTTTGTGCGTACGAGATGAAGGAAGAAACAGGACCAGCCAGTAGTAGACAGAGCAAAATTATAGCCCATACCTGCGGTTCAAAGATGACTTTATGAATTATGCTGTCATGATGGGTGAAGTGCAGTTAAATGAGCATGAAACGCAGCAGCGATAAGTTACCCGCCCGCGAAAAAAGCGCACCGGCGAAAAGTTATGATCTATCAACGTGAAAATGTTTACCGATCGTAGTCAAAGTAATTTATTAGTGAACCTAAGAAAGTAAATTCGGTTATTAGTAACTTAAATACAAAATGCACGCAATACAAAATGTTAGAAGTAAATTATTCATGAGACATTCCTTTTTTCCATCGGGTTTATGTTTTCTCAGAAAAATGTTCAGTTATGCAAGATCATTTTACTTATTAATTTGGAAATCGGCCGTAATTTCAATCAATTGAAGTTAATGCAGAACAAATCAATCAT
This sequence comes from Hyalella azteca, assembly GCF_000764305.2. Classification (NCBI taxonomy): domain Eukaryota; kingdom Metazoa; phylum Arthropoda; class Malacostraca; order Amphipoda; family Hyalellidae; genus Hyalella; species Hyalella azteca. The sequence continues at coordinate 225 of NW_025945777.1, read as the reverse complement.
AATCGCAAAATTATCATAATTAATGTTTAAATAATCCGAGAGAATTTTTATGTTCGCTATTGAAGCATAGCCTCGGTTATTACCGGGACAACATATTTTCGCTAAAATATTCGGATTCCACCCGTGCTTACTACATTTTATTCGCATTAAAACGATTAATATAAACGATGGTTATATATCATTGTTTGAGGATACCGCAATGTTGGTAACCCTCGCACCGTGGAA
>NW_025945776.1:0-463 GCF_000764305.2 Hyalella azteca | reverse complement strand
GCTAATGTCCTACGGTCCTGTATTGAGCTGCTGCATAGAAAAAAAAAAATTGCAGCTGCGGGGTATCGATCCCCGTACTTCTCGCATGCTAAGCGAGCGCTCTACCATTTGAGCTACAGCCCCTTCCTGATGTAGATAGTACTAATTTTCTTGAAATAATAATTTAAATTTCATACACTTACACTCTACATTGGCATTTCTCACTGCAGTAGAATTAATTTCTAGTCGCATTTCCCCAGCGCAACTCTGCTCGATGGCGAGTTTGGTACTATTACTAAGTTCTTTATATCACCTCATCATGCTGCAAACTCCTTTGGTGGATTAAAGCATGGTTTAAATCCAGGGATAATTTCAGTAGTCATTAGACGTTGAACAAATTATTATCGTTCAGTGTTCATGAACCTTCTGCAGTATAGTAACTCCATTCTGTATAGTAACTCCATTTTGAAGTTCTTAACACATC